>NW_022986977.1:422186-466517 GCF_010093935.1 Zasmidium cellare ATCC 36951
AACCCCCACACTCAACCGCCTCTGCATCTCCCTCGTAAGCGCCTCATCACTAACCTCCTCCCCATCCTCATCATCATCACTCAACGCCACCCTCTCCTTCGCCTCAGTCGTGCTCGGCCTTCTCCTCACCCCCCTCCCCTCACCCTCAAAATCCCCCCCATCCCTCAAAAGCGTCTCATCCCGTCCCGCGTGCCCCTCCTCATCATCCGAATCCCCATCCTCATCGGAATGTGACTCCCCCTCCCCTTCGGAGCTACTACTCCCCCCAACAAACAACCCTCCAAACCGTCCCAATCTTGCGGCATGACTTCCCGCGCCGGAGACGGTTCGCAGGCCTGTGATTTGCAGGCCAGAAGACTCCTCGGGCGTCGCGTGGTCGAGGTCGATTTCCGGTTGGTCGTCGTCATCCTCTCCATCGTCGCCTTCGCGCCGTTCTTGGCGTTCCGCAAGGCGTCGTTGCAGCGTTCTTCGCGCGCGGGACGGGCCGATGTTGAGGGGTGCGACGGAGGCGGTGGGTTTGTTGGCGTCGGGGGAGGGGGAGTTCTAGAGATAGAGAAAGTTAGTTTTGAGGTTTCTTTTTTTCTTTTTTTGGTGAGCCGGTGGTTAGAGCGTTTGTCGTACCTCGATCTGGGTTAGGGAGGGGAGGGGATGGTGAAGTGACGAATGGGGAAGGAGCGATGGGATGGGATGACAGACAGAAAACGGGAGGGAAGGAAGGATTTGGAGGTGACAACAACAACGACAAAAACACAAGCGACCACCACGCACGCACGAGGTCCAGCTCGACTGACGTAGAAGCAGGGTTGTACCGATTAGGTAGATCCGGAGGATGTGTCGCGTGACCTCGGTCCAAAAAAAATCCTCGAAATCGCCCCAAACCATCCATCGGGAACGGTCCGCCGATGGCTTCGTCCAACTTTAAGCGGACTCGGTCCCCGAAAACAACCAAAGAAATGAACCAACCCCTGCGGTATGCGCAGTGCTAGCTCACTCTTGCCTGTGGTGGTTGTTGTGGTGTGGTGGTTGTTGCGGGTAGAAGCACAAAAGAAAAGGGAGAGCGGTTTTTGGCACACGGACGGGCTTGGGTGGGTAGGAGGAGGTCGTCGTAGGTTGATGTTGTTGTTGGCTGATCTTTCTCTCCAAATTCTTTGCACCCGAAACACACTCGACAACACAGCGTACAATGCTGCTCTCCGTTCTCTTTCATCAATCCCCACAACCCACCACACCCACCCTTCGCCGTGCCATGACTCCCCCCGATTCATCTTGCTTCGTATCTCATGCAGTCGACCGACTCCGTAAAACGACATCTCCATATGCGTGCGTGCGTGCGTGGTGTTGCTCTCTCTTCCTCTTTGTACAGGTGTATAAAGTGCTGTGCAATGCAATGACGATGGTGATGACGACAAGGATGAAAAAGATGTATAGTGATGATGGTGCAGTGCAGTGCAAGGCAAAAGGGCATGGATCGGATCATCGGTAGTCCATGTCAACATCAAACGAAAGTTCACCGACCTGTTCGTCTTCCGCAAACGCCGCCCGGCGCTCTCGTTCGCGCGTAATCGCTTCGTCCTCCATTTCTTCGTCGTCGTCGCCCGACATGCCGTCGCCGCCGAGCATGGTGCCGGAGTTGATCTCGAAACTCTGACCGACCGTTCCTTCTGACATGGCAAGGCTGTCCTGAGGGGTCATGTTCGTACCAAGGCCAGCGTTGGCGAGTGTGTTGGCGGTGTTGGAGGTGAAACCGCTGGAAAGGCCGCCGACACCGATTGCACGCACGCCGATAGCGTTCTCCGGTCGTACGCCTCCCAGAACGGCGTTGTCCTTGTCTCTGGTCTCCGCGAGGATGCCTTCCACGTATTGAATCCACTCGTCGCGGTTTACTCGATCGCCAATGACTGGATCCAAGGTCTCAGGTGGCTGCCTATTGCCAAACTTGCAGACCTCTTCCGCAATTAGAGTGAGATGTCCCATATACCCGAGCCGCATGCCCTTGTTAGACTGCGACTCGTCCGACGCCTTTTGGCCATCCAGAATGCGGTCAGTAACGTCTTTGCCTGATGCCAGGCCGACCTCCTCCAGAGACTTGCCGTCCTTGGGCTCGATGGGGGTGAAAAGGTCAAACGCTAATGTCCGGTTGTAACCGCGGTCCAGCGTGCCGTTGAAAACTTGTTGTACAACATCGTATACCACATTATGCAGGAAATTGTTCCATGGGAAACGGAAAAAGAAGTCCTGCGAAGAATCCATGTGAGCTCGAACAAGCCATCAAGTAAATCACTCCATCATGACAAGGAAAGTCCACTTACGAGAATAGTAGGCACAACCTGGTGCTCCACGAATTGAATCTTGAGCAGATCTCCCACTACTGGGCTGCCATCCAGCTCTGTGTCATAAGCTGGTCGCTCTCCATTAGGTAGCGTTGAAGCTTCTTGACCTTGTAGCGTCGCCACACTCTCGTCGATGTTCGGTGCTTGGTCGTTGTCGGTCGACTGTTCTTGTGACGGAGTCTGTTCCTTCTTGGTGAAATTCAAAGGTGCAGGCTTGTCTTCTGGGCGGGCTAGTGCCTTCTCCAGCTCGGACGGACCGTCGTCATCTACGTCCATGTTCAGCGGCTGTTGCGCCAACTGGTGGGTCAGTAAGGAGGTATGCTTACCCTCGTGTGTCATCTCCTCGCCAAATTCCGACATGACTGTATCCTCGTCGACATCGAGGCTGTTGATTTTGTCTGTTACACCAGCGGTCGTAGGAGAATCGGCTGCTTGAGTTGGGGGTGGATCGAAGTGTAGAAGAGTGGTTTTCTTCGGCGATGATGGCTTGCTGGGCGAAAGCGGTCGAGGCATCGCATCTGCTTGGATCGGTGAAGTCGTCTCCAGCACTGTTGGGTCGCGCTTGTCAACCTTCTCAAGTAAAGGAAGTCCACCATGCGTGGTGCTGTCAATCTTCTCATTCAGATCATCAAAAGTGACCTCATCTGGAAGCTCGTCTGCAGACTCGGGGGCATTGACTTTCTCGAATCCATCCTCGTCGGATTGATTTTGGATCTCTAACTTCCGCACATCATCAGACTTCTCGTTCATCTCCTCATCGCTAGGTCTTTCGGCATGATGGAAACCGTGGGAATCGACAGAACTGCCAAACTCGTCGTGGCTGTTCTCGTGGCTTGGACTTGATGGTGCCCGGGGAGTGGCAAGCTTGCCCTCTGCCTTTAACCTCTCCCGCTCTGCATCTCGCTTTTTAGTATCTTCTTCAGCGCCCCGTTCGTTTAGCAAGCCCATGTTGCTGCAGTGTAATAGCTCTGCCATCAGCTCGCAAGTCTTGAATCGGTCGAATCCAAGAGGCTCGATCTTGCCGCCGAAAGCTGCTTTCAGATCTGGTTTCTTGGCCGATTTTGATCGAATGAGCTGCATAAAATCGGGTACGTGGTTGGCGAATTGCCGTAGAAGAGTGCCAAGGTAGATTGGGTCAGACGTCTTCGGCTCAGGGCCAGCTTGATTGTCGAGGTCGTAATCTGAGTTGTTCTTTCGAATGACTTCAATGATGATGCCAACTCCCACGGTAAGAGGATTGCCGCCTCGAAGCATGTCATCGATAAGTGTTTGAATGCATTTGTCGGATACGAGTTGTCGAGTAAGTTCGTTGGGTCCAATTACCGACTGGTCTTGGGTGGTGGCGTTGGCCGAGATGGTGATGATGGCTTTCAAAAAGTCGCCAGCCGATGTTTGGGTTGCAGAGTTGTGCTTTGGAGATAGATAGCCCAGGAGGAGTGGGATGAGATCTTGTGTCTGCAGCCAGTCCACGATGCCTTGACCGCCTTCGTGCTTTTCCAGAGAGATGATCTTGAGCAGCAGATCCATAACCATGGGACAGTCCACATGCTGCAGCATCGCGGGGACAACGCCTTCGAGGGATTTGAAGAAAGCCAGCATCTCCTCCGTTTTCTTGTCCAAAAGAGCCTCGTTCACCTTGGTAAAGTAGCCGGCTTGTAGTGGATCAAGAGGCGCAGGGCGATGCATGTACTGCCAGAACTCGCGCAACGCATCGCGCTGTTCGAGCAGTGCCTCTGTGAGCGACCAGACCTCGGACGAAAGCACCTCGCAAGAGACGTAGGCGCATTTCTTGCGCTGAGCCTCGCGCTTCTCCTGCTCCGTCTCGTCATCGCCATCTTTTTGTGACACAGACTTGGATCGCGAGCGGCCTTTGCCCTTGCCAAAGAACGAGATGCCCGTGGTCTTCTCCTTCTCATTCTCATCGACTTTCTCCTCGTCCTTCTCTTTGCTCTCCTCAACTTCCTCCTCCGGCTTCGCATCAGCGGTGACGTAGGTGAGCAGCTTCTGGAGGACGGTGTCGTCGCGCAGGAACTCGATGAGTTTGCTGTTCTGCTGCTTCAGCTCCTGGATCAGATCGCTCTCGTCCAGCAGCTCTTCGACGGTGACGCCATCCTTGTCGAGGATGTTGTCGAGGGTGGAGATGTTGGCGTAGCCGCCAAAGCGCCAGAACATGGTGGGCGGTGGGTGTTTCTAGGTAAGATAGGCCTCAGATTGGGTAGGGACTCGCCGAGACGGCGGTCGAGCAGCCAGGGCGGAGGTGGGCGAGCGCGCTGAGAGGACGGTCGGAGGGTATCATGCGTGGTGGCTGTCGAGATTTGGTTGTTCTGGTGGTGTACATAAGGGTGAGGGGGTAGGTGGAGAAGGGGAGGTGGTGGTGGTGGAGACAATTCAATGCTGAGCGAGGCAGGTCGTCGGCGTCTGTGCGTCTGATCGCGTGCGCTTCAAGATCACAGGCGGCCTGCTGCTGCTGCACTCCACCTCCACGCCCACGTTATTTCACGCCTGCGCCACGACTCGAAACACGCCGCCGGCTTCGAAACAGGAATCGCTGATGGCGTCCACGTTGCAGCGTTAACTCGCACGCTGAATCAAGCGGATTGCGGATGATGGATGCGCTGGCCGGGTAGCTGACAGCACAAGCATCAACAAACGAGCCGGATCGTCAGGAGAAAGCTGGACGCCGAGATGGTTCTTTTCCCTCCAGACGAACGACTCGGTCACTGCCAGGGCATATGTGGACGCTTTCACGCGCTCTACCTATCTATATAACTACTTGTTTATGCTTGACGACATGCGCGTGCAATTCCCCGGCCGCGGCTGTTGTCTGCCTTCTTCCTGCAACTTCGCCGCTCGACGCCGTCACATGCGCATCTACCGGCACAGTGTCTGCATGCGTGCAGCCCGCTGACCTGTTGGTTGTCCGATGCACCTCGCGGGAGAGTGATGATGCCACGTTCGGTCCATGCCGATACTGCAGACTGTCTACTATCGTTATACTGCTATATCATGTCACATATCTCATTACTGTTGCTCGCCAGTACGCTTCATTCGCCCAAATACCTCGTACATTTCCAAGAAGCTATATTTCTCCCTCTATCGCTGCTGTTCGTGCTGAAGACTTCTGTCGAGCTCATCCTGTAGTCCGGCCATCTGTGTCTCCTCGTACCCAGGTGGTGGCTCGTCTGGTGGGCTAAGGGCGTTGTCCGTGGGCTTGGGCTGCGGTCGGTTGTCGTCCTCATCTACGCGCACTCCGCTATCCCGTGTCTGCTGGGGCACGATAGGACTCCTCTGTTGCTGTGCCTGAGCTTGAGCGATCGCTGCCGCTGCCGCCGTCGGTGGTATCAGCGGCCCATCGCTCTCCTCTGAATACGCCGGCAGGTCCTCCAGGTTCACATTCGACACATCCACGCCATTCATAGCACCCGCCGAGCTCCCCGAGCCGTTCCCATTCATCCGCGACACATCCACCACCTGCTGGAGTCTCTCCCGTAGCTTCTCGTACGTCGTGTGAAAGTCATATGCCCCTCCCTCCTTGAACGTAAGCTTCAGCTCCACCACGCCAGTCGCCGGAACTGGTATACCGCCTCCTTGTACTGGCTGCGCCGACGCTGTCCAGTAAGATGCTCCAAACATGGGGTTGTGAGGGTAGCTGTCGTGTAGGTTGAGGATCGGTGCGGCGAAGCTCTTGAACTTGTCGGTAGGCTTGTCGGGAAGGTATACGATTCTTTGGTTGGTGAGGTAGCATGTACCGTTGGAATGTGTGATGGAGAAGGGCGGCTGCTGCCTCGCAGGGTAGTGTGAAGGTGTCTGCAGAGACAGAGTTACTCGTGTCGAAGGCTTGATCTGGACCTTTTCGTGTGGCAGCGGTGTGAAGGGAGGGTTGGTCTCGGGTGAGGTCATCACCCAGCTGCGGATGTGTGAGCGCAGTCTCTCGCGGTGGGTCGGGTTGAGTGTCTCCAACACCTCGACATCGTTGAGGGACATGATCGAGGAAGAATAGAGGGATGGGTGAAGACGTACTTGATCGACATGACGGCGAGTGTTTGAAATATCACTCAGTCTCCTGTGTCTTGGTCCTGACTCCTGTCTTTCTCCTGTGTTTTACAGTATGGCTTGATCGGTAGCTCAGATGTCGGCAAAGGTTGCTGGGCGTAGCTTGTGAAGGCTGCGATGGGCGTGGGAGAACGGCTGCACGTCACTCGGCGGGCCAATAAAATCGATGTCTCCCTGGCACAGTCGACGGGTATGCAGCAAGAAAGGAGTCTGAGATTCGAGGTTCGTGGTTGTCAGATTCGTTTGTGTTACTGGTTAAGTAGAACGTAATATTGAAGAAAGCGAGCTTGCCGCGATATAATCCTCGTGTTTCACAGACACTTGGACTTTGTGGTGGGAAACTGGTCCGTGCGGACTGTCTTGTGCTTCCTTGTCCGACCTCACTGCTAGACCTCCCACACAATAGACGAACTCTGGCCAAAGATTTGCAGCCTGACGCATCACAGGGCATTTCAGCTGCTGCTCGTCCTTTTCTACTCCCTAGAAGCGACCCAGCCTCTCTGATGTGATGCCACTCTCTTCAACGCACCAGGCATGGGGCCTCGCCGGGTAGTCAGGAACGGACGAATCCCAATACGATCGCTCACATTTCTGTGAACGATGCTATGCAAGAAGTCCCTCCAAGACCAGCGTTGCATACTACGACAGGGATCGTATGCAGGCGTCCATTCCACCCCAGTGTGACAGCGTTCACACGCATGTGTCTGTTTTGTTAACCTCACTGCCTCAGTCCCATTCCTCGGAGTTTATTTAAGTGGCCGTGACAGCTTCATTGACGTTGTTGCTAGTCTTGATCCCTCTGCTGGATCATCAACGCCCACCATGGCGACCATCACCCAGACCCCTATTCTCCGTCTGTCCAAGGAGATGCTGCTTCGAATAGCAAGCTTCGCAAGTGAACCCGACATATTGAGTCTGCGTCTCGCCTGTCGAGAATTGCACGACGCCAGCTCAGATGCCTTCGCTCGAAGCTTCGCTCACATTGAATGCTGCTTCTTGGATCCCGTGAGCCTCCTTCGAGCTCTTCGCATAACTGCCACTGCGCACCTTGGCCCCAGCGTCAGACGCCTGGTGATTATGGCTAGTCCATCCCACACACGACGAGAGGCGCACACTGCTGCGCGAGATGGAGAAAGTCACGAAATGTCCATACGACAGTGGCAAGGACCCTACCATACATCGCAGACTGCCACGAACCAAGTTGCTCCTGCCACACCAAGCTCAATCCACTGGGCCCTCGCAAAAGGCATTCTGGAGAACATCAAACATCGATCCAACTGTCAACTCTGGCTGAGGGCTCACACAGGACCCACCTTTCGGCCCCCGCGTAAGGCGCTACTCTGAGAGCTTCGTGGAAGATTTCTTCGCCTTATCGCTGCAAGTTGTTCGCTTGATCGATGTTGTCCAAATTTACGATCAAGTCTTCCTTGACGCCACCAAATACCAGAAAGGTGGTGAGCTATGGCCGGCCATTCAGAATCTCGTTCGTATCGAGCAAATTAACATGCGCCATAGCCACCCAGGCGACTGGCTAGAAAACGAGATCACCCCTTTCGAGGCACTAGCGACCATCTTCAAGGAAACGCCACAGCTCCGCACATTGAAGTGGCCGGAAATGCTTGAAATGCGTCACATGGTACTTCCAAACCTTCCAAACAAGTTTCCTGCCCTTGGAACTCTACGCTGCGATTTCATCGTCGCCGACTGCATTGCCTTGATGGAACTCCTGAACAGATGCGCCACGACACTCACCGTCTTGGAGCTTCAAGGCGTCGCTTTGGCATATGACTACCAACACCGCGCGGACGACGACAGCAGCGGCAACGATCCGTGGACAAAGCTATTCCACCACTTGCTGGAAATGCCAAAGCTGCAGACGATTCGCATTTCTAAACCGCGGGTAGCGTGTCGTGAACATGTTGAATGTATTGGGTCCGCTTTTTTCACTTGCCCAGGTGACATGCGATTGACGCGCAAGACACATACACCTATAGAGGGCGCCGACACTCGAGAGTTTGTGGAGTGGAATCTTCGGCATGGCATCACGTGCGAGTCATGGTCGGATGGGTGGAAGAGGACGATGATCAATGCTGCTCTGATGCCTTGATGTAGAAATGTTTCCCGTCAGCAAGAGGTGTGTCAAAGGGTCTTCAGGAGGGCAGCAATTTCGGCGAAGTTATGCATGTATAGTATCTCAGTTTATAGTACTGTTGGTCGGACCAGTACACTCGAACCCTTGCGGATCAACAACATTGTCGCACAGATACCTGCTGGGAACAGATCCGTTACTGGACACCGTGAATCCATTGTTCGAGATGCTCAAGCCCGTGCAAGGCGCCGCACCACTGCATTGGAAGGACACCACTCTGTCGCCTTGCAAAGTACCATGAGCGTCGTTGAACTGGATATCTTCAAATCTGATCACAAGTTAGCCAACAAACCAGCACAACGTAGATGTGGGACTCACTGAAACCTCGACGAATCCTCCCCACCCTCCAACCCATTATACGACTGATCCTGATCAACCGACCACGCCATGGACACATTCACCAACGTAAACCCGTCAAAGCTCACATTCCTACAAACCCCATACCCACCCCCGCCGCCATTCGGCGGGTACCCTTTACTCAGCCCCGTCCAAGACTTCAGGTACGCGCCGAACGTCGTGTGGTACGCCTGGATATTGCGGGCGGTGAAGTTCTCCATGATGCCGATCTGGCCCGGGTACTGTCCGATGCTGCCGAGCGCGATGCCCTGGCCGTTGTGGAAGACGCTGTCGGAGATGTGGATGTTGGTGGAGTTTTGTTTGAGGGCGATGGCGTCGTCGCCGTTGTCGATCGTCCAGCGGTGGAAGGTTATGTTGTTGGCGTAGAGCTGTCACCTCATTAGCCCAATCCGATCAAATGTCCGCGGGTGAGCGAAGAGGTCGTTCGAAGTATGATGATAGAAAGACTCACAGTATCACACCCATCCGTATTCAAATTACACCCTTTAAACGTCCCCGCGCCCACCTCACAACTATTATTCACATAAACATCCCGCAACAACACCCTCTCACTCCTCGCCACCGTCGTCGTCCACATCTGCGCCTTGAGAAACCTGAGCCCCTCCACCACCATCTCCGCCGAATCCGTAAACGTAATCTGATGCGGGCGCCCGTGCAGATTCCCCGTGCCATTCGCATACGCGTACCAGACCTGTCCGTTGCCGTTGAACGTCCCGGCGCCGTGCCCGTAGAAGTGCACGTAGGTGCCGCCGAAGTGCCAGGCGGAGGTTTGGTTCTGGAAGCCGATGGGGAGGGAGTGGGAGAGCCAGTAGGCGATGTTATCGTTATTCCAGGATAGCGTGCCGAGGAGTTCGACGTCGACGTTGTGCAAGCCCGTCGTGTTCATGGTGGTGAAGATGTGGTAGGTCGTGTTGCGGAAGATGATGTGGCTGTTCTCTCTGCATTCGCGGAAGGGTTTGAGGATTTCTGGGGCGTCGTCGCGGGAGGGGTCGTTGTGCGAGGGGACGATGCAGGTCCGGCGCCGGGTCCAGGGTGGTGGGCGGGTGTCATCGAAACCCATGTATGGGGGTCCTTCTTGGATGATGGAGGGTCGCCAGCAGTCGTTTTCGCCTAGGTACTCGCAGACGTAGGGGTCGGGTCTGTCCGGCGTCCAGTAGGTTGGGGGAGTTTCATCGCTTTCGAGGGCTGTTGTGGTGACTAGAGTGGCGCTTGCGTTTGAAGGGGCACTGGTGGTAGGCAATGGCGGTGTTGTAATGGTCCAGCTAGGATGCTGGCCAGGATGCCATGCAGATACTGTCGATACGACGGCAAAAAGCCATACAGCCTCCTTGAAACCCATCTTGATTTCCCGGCATTCGTTCTTCCTCAAGTTTGACTTCGATTCTTGCGACGTCCATCCTCTTTAAATCCCCCATGCGCACAAAAGTGATCATCTCTCGACCCCGTAGACCCCCAGAATTTCGATTAATCCGTAGCAAAATGCGAGTTTCTCCGCATTTGCAAAATCGTATCGCACCGCTCTATTGCTTCTTCTGTAAAGCATGCTAGATGTGGAGCCGGTGTAGATCATCGGCTTCAGATGCCGTTGCTCCCATTTCGAGTCAGGCTCGCCGTACCCTTCGACCATAGGTTTTGTGTCGAGAACTGGTACTTTTGCTGGGGAAGCTACATGCTGAGTGCTGAGTATGTATTGCACCAAGAGCATGTGAGCCAACGTCCGTGCGTTCACTAGCGCAGCCGTTATTAGATCTCGTATGTACCCATAAATGAACCTCGAATCACGAGAGGATTGGCCTTTCCTCTTTAACGCAGTAGAAACGACATAGACATATCGTGGTTGTGGAACCTTGAGTGAAGGAGAGGTAGACTTTCGAAATAGGAAAGAATGCATACGAGATTGTTGAAGCAGGCGCAAAGTAGATGAGGCTGGAAGGCGAAAGGGGAGTAGATCAAGCCTAAGCAACTGCCGGGCAGCATTAGATCGGTGTTGCACGGCGCTCCAGGGATATGGGCAGGACCAGGCATGATACGATTGCGGATGGAGATGATATGCCATCTTCTTCAGGCTGCGCGCAGGTGCTCCGGTCCTCATGTCTGGTTGCCGTGAGCGCATGTAGATCTCAGGGATAGTCCGGATCGTCGTCGCTCCCCAGGTTCTATATCTTCAGCGCCAATGGTCAGCGATCGGACTCGTTGACACCCACAGTGCAGCGGGGATAGTTCTGCCACGAGCGAAGGGTCTCTCTGGGGCCGAGCATGAAGATCGAGTCTGATCACCGAGCAATAACATCCTTGCAATGGATGGAAATGTAGATGGTGGTGAAGTGGCGGACAATATTGTTATCTCCAGCAGGAAGTGGTTCCAATCTGGTGGCCGCCGTCATGTCCGTTTGTGGCTGGTCTCCTTGATGGGTAGGGGTGTACGATTTCTTCTGGTCTTGCAACTTCCAAGCTCCTGTCTATATCTCGAGACTGTCGATATGCTCCTCCTCGTTCATGTGGCGACAGCGCCCCTGGACGATGTTGTTTGAATGGACGCTGAACTTGAGGACAATGGAAGAGCTCTGTTGGCAGAGAAGGCGTGCGGATGGCGAGGTATCAGCCTATTCGGTGTGTTGTTGGCGGCGTTGAGCTTCGGAGCAGCGGTTCTGGTACTGATACATGGGCAGCTCCTGTCGTGTGAAAGACGGTGTTCATCATCTCCATCCCTTCATTTCCGCAACAAACCAAGCTGTGGACCACGACTCGAGGGTGATGGTGTAGCTTGTTGCAATGGGACAGCTCCACTTCGGGAGTTGTCGTACGATATTGCTGTTGGCTCGATCGGGCGGCTCTTGCTGGTGGGAGGAACTCGACGATATGCATAGGCGCTTGTGGATGATGTCGTCTCTGGAATTGGTCTCCTATCTCACATCCGGCTCATCCGGCTAAGGTCAGTAGTCGTACATTAGAGTATTGGTACCTCTCAATGGCAAAGAAAATGATGGAGGTGAGACAATTCTTCTTGAACAAAAGAAAGTCTTTTTCCTCTTGCGAGGTTGCTGATCCAAGCCCGCAGGGGCTCAAGATCAAGATGAGTAGGTAGGTACAACAGGGCCGATTTTTCTTTGTGAGCCGAGTGCATTTTTTGTGGTTGTTTCTTCTTTCGAATCGCGTGTTTTGATGGGGGCGCTTCTCTATCAGGTGTGTCTCTATCCTATGCTCTTGGTCGCTCGATACTGGTACAATGACGATGCTGCAGAAGAGACAACCCGCCCTCTATGTGCCGCTGAAGACTCCGAACCCATTCGCTTAGACGTACTTGCACATCATGGCAACCATGAGGTCGAAAAGCTGTTTGTCACGTGATTAGCGGTGTGATTCTTTTTGCTTTTTGTGGGGTGGGTGGGTGAATGTTGCGGGTACTTACACCGATGGCCTCGACGAAAGCGAAACCCAGAATGGCGTAGGAGAAGAGCTGGCCACGGAGGGATGGGTTGCGGGCGACAGCGTTGAGGAGAGCGGCAAAGACCAACCCAATGCCTATTCCTGCACCACCGAGACCGATGGCGGCGGAACCCATACCCAAGTTCTGGGAGACCTGGACGAGGGCGTTGGCCATCTCAGAGGAGTAGGCACGCTTGGCCTGCATGCCAATGGGGGAGACCTTGGTGCGGGCGGAGTTGATGAGGGTCGAGGTGCGCTTCATGGTGTTGAAGGTGGCGGTCTTGGGGGTGACGGCTAGGATAGACATGTCAATGGATGCTCTCGAGGAGCTCTTGAAGCTCAATGGCAGCTCTTACCAGAGTATGCGCGGGTGAACTTCTGGAGCTGCGATGGCTTGAAGGCCGGGCGGGCGCTCTGGGCGGCCATCTGGGCCATCTTGGGGGCGGCGGTGCGAAGAGAGGAGGCCATTGTGATGGTATGTGATGGAGGAAGACGGATTGAGATGCCTTCTGATGGGATTTGATGGAGCGGAGTTGGGGAGTGGTGCCTTTGGACAGAGCTGAAAGGACTGGAGAGCTGTCACGGGGAAAGCGTGGGAGATCGAGGAGGGTTGGAATTTTGCTTGGAGTGGCCGCTTAAAGGTCGGGTAGTCCTAGGGGGCGCTATGACGGACCACCTGGCCTGACGACGGTCTCTGATTGGAACCAGTACCCCCTTGCCCACCGCCCGGACGACGACGTTTGCATCATGGCTCCGGTCTCGCCCGGTAGGTTGATAGCGAAGATATAAAGACCTCGTCCCTCGGCCATGATGGACGAGAAGTTAATGGAATCTATCACGAGCCGTCGATGCATCAACCATTCGAGCACCCTCTATCAACCCATCTTCTGCACCCTCGTTTCACACTCCTGATCCTACGCCACCTCGGCCATTCGTCATCACATGCGATTTCACTGACGGTAGGCTGCCTGAGGTCGATCTCGGGTGTACGGCTCTCACGTTTGCAACATGCGGTCGGCCAATGCGTCGTTCAAAATTTCTGACGTCCATGCGTTCTCCGAACCCGGCTTCGCCCGATTCATCAAATTGATGGAATTCCATCAATTCTGTGCCCTGGGTTGCGAGGATGCATTTTGACCGCATTCGCTTCCAGCATACAAAGATCTGATGGTCATCCGACTTCAAGCTGATGGAAAGCAGAGCTCCTCGTCGATAAGAGCTGTCCCGGCTCGATGACCTGACGTCGAAACAGCTCACATCCCGGGCTGGTGGATCTGCCGCCGTGCGCCAGATCGAACGGACATGGATCCGTTTCAACGCCAACGTGCTGGCAAAGATTTCGGCGAGATTGGTCCGAGTCCAAGTTTGTCGCGCGTTGGCCGTTGATTGGTTTGGGTAAATTCCGATGCAAAGATGCGCGGCTGCAGCCGGACGCCATCCGTTCGGCTTTCAGCTCCCAGCAGTTCGTGAGGCTGAAAATACTCTCGTCTCCTTTCCAGTTGTCGTTCCGTTGGGAAAGTGCATTGATAGCAAGTGACCGCCTCTTTTTGCGTGCATCGTCTTCTTTCTGACACGTGAAGAAATGTGACTTTTGATAGGAGACGGCTGAAGGGGTTGGCGGAAAGTCACACAGCGTGGGATGTCCGCAGGCTTCCTTCAAGGGGAATGGTGATGCAAACTGATACGACACAAAACGCCGTCAACCAGCCATCCAGGCACGGTCAAGGGGGTTGCTGATAAGACGATGTGGACACAAGGAGACAGGAAATCTGACGACCCACCGCACTTCGGGCTCTGTCCGCGGCCGGCGTGTCGCAGGGACCGCAATTCTTGCTAGACGTGGGCGTGGCTCGCATGTGTCGGTGTGGTCACGAGTTTCTTTCTCAAATAGACAAAATACATCTTCAAAGTAACGACATACTTGCTTTTGGTACGTGAGTGGATGTTGAAGAAGAGGAGCAGCTTATGAGGTGAAGTCCCCTGCCTGAGGTGCTGCTTCTCCTCACGCGGTCGAGCCATCTCGCCATTACCCGAGGGCTTGGCGTTTCACTGTGCGGGCGCACTTTTCACAAATTGCACAACTTTGACACATCAGTATGTTCACAAGTCAACAAGGCTGTATATGTCTTCTATGAGGCTCTGGCTGAGATACGCGATGCAGAGCAATATGTTTGGAGAATATCGACGCATTGAATATACATACAAGGGCGTTAACGACATGTCAAGACATCTCAGTATCCGCTCGACCACAAGTCTTTCTCGTCTGCAACTTGATCTTCTTCAGTAATCGCTCCCTTCAATGCCTTCTCCTCCTTATTCTTCTGCTTCCTCTCAGCCTTGGTCATGAAGTGCGGCGTGAAAGGCGTTCGAGGGGTTGGAGCCTCATACGCACTTCGCAGCGGCGACGCAATACCAGCGAGTCGGTTTGCGCCCACCTCAAGTTCTGTGACCTTGGTTGGGCTCCTTATGTCGCCGCCCTGCATCCAGTAGCTGGAAGGTGACATGGGTGATTGGTTTTGCGTTGCAAGCGTCCGCGACGAACCATACGCTCTCAGCGGGAGTGGTTTGTCGACGCTGGCAGCAGATGTATTAATGCGTCGGCCTGTCAGTGCTGCTCCAGTCGGATCTGGACGAGTCGAAGCAGTGTCTGTCAGAACCTGTGCCTCGTTTTCATAGATGGGATTGCCTATGCGTTGCGGATTTGGATGTGGCAGATCACGGATCTCCTCCAGGCGCTCGTCGTGGGTGTAAGGGTATGGCACGGTCCTGCCAGTGCCAGCCGTGGTGGGTGTTATCGCACTGTCAGCGGTGGTGCCAATAGGTGGCGATGGTGCTCCCTCTGCCGTTTCAAATGTGCCAGGAGACAGAGGAGTTCGAGCACCATCGTCGTTATCGTCATTGCCACGATATGGCCCACTGATCTTGAGGTTGCGAATGCCACCGCGGATGGACTTTTGCAGCTTGTTTGGGCCTGGGCTTCTGTCAGAGCCAATGGTCTTGCCGCTGCCGATAGACGAAGCCCTTGCTATTCTTGTTTCTCGCAGTGGAGACTGGGGCGGTGCAGACGATGTGGGCGACAATGGGCCACCCCGTGGCAGCTGTTGGGATGGAGGGTAGATGGCTCGAATGGATCTCGGTGTGGTGGGACTCAGAGGACTCTGAGGAGGGTACGAACCCATGGTTTGAACCCTCTCCAGGTCGGGATTCACCCTCAGTTGTGGCTTGGACCGAACGTACTGAGGCGATGCTGGTTGAACTTCCTCTGTTGAGACTGCGGTTCGCATCTTCTGCTCCTCGTACTCGAAATAAGCTCCGTAGATCCGGCTCATATCTTCCTCCTGTTGATGCCTTTGCTGTTGAATCACATTGGGATCGAAGCTCGCAACACTGGCCATGCCCGGCGATCCATAGTTGTGACTTGTCCCGCTCCTGATGCTGCTCGTTGTGCTCTTCTTCTTGCGCACCCAACTGCGTAAACTTCCGGGACTTTTGACAGGACTCGCGTCGAATGCCTTGCCCATGTTTTCCGTCATCTCCGTCGGTTGTTCTGCCCTCGTTTGCGCTTCCTTTCGCGCCTTCCGTCCAACAGTGAGAAGCAGGGTGCCGAGTATCAAGACGAATCCCAGGTACGAAGCTACGATGCCGATGATCTGGTATGGTAGAAGGCTTCTATCGCGACTGGCGTGTGCTGAAAATGGAGGCCCGTCTTCCGGACTCGGTGCAGGACTGAGATCAATCGAGACGTCCCAGAGGCCCGCGCTGGCTTTGGAGACCGCTGATAAGAGCACCAGAGCCGTATAGCTGAGGTAGATCGCACCGCCTCTTCCCATCTTGAAGTCCTGTGGTTGAAATGGGGATCTTCTTCTCCAAGCTCTTTATACGTTCTGAAGGGTTGTGACGAAGAAAAGACGACCAGCAACTTACTTTACAAGTATCTCTGAGGCACACGTGGGAGCCCAGCTATCTTTGGCTGTCACAGACGGTCTGCAGGTCTCGACAACCTCTCGATGGTGGTGAACAGCAGGTGGAGAAGTTGATTGGTGAGACTGGGCGCTTAAGAGATGCAGGAAGGGTGATCCCGCAATGCGCCCCGTGGTGGAGGAAGCCACATCACCCGCCCAAGGCGCTTACACCTCACCTCTTGCCCTCAGAAACGCATGCATGCATGCATTCACATCACTATCATGTTACAATTGTTCTGGATGCGAACACATCACTGCTCTGAAGCAATCAGCGAAGCCCAATCAGGGAAACAAAACACCTGAAAAGCCGGCAGTGCATGCTCAAGGATCAGGCGGAAAATTCAATTCTAGGTACGTGCAAGTATGTTCATAGCAATATCCGTTTAGCCAAGGCAAGATCAGATCAGGTTGAAAACACGATCCCGCTTCCCGGCAGCGTTGTGTTTGCGAAGAGCATTATCTTCGGTGAATCCGGACACATAGCATGGGCCAACATAGAGGTACTTTCCCTCAGCCACATATCGTAAAGCGAAGGGCAATGCAGCGCCGTAAAGCGCCGTAATTATATCGTTTTCGCCCAGATCCGAAGGTCCCAAGCCGAAGCGGCCGCCAGCGGTCACGAAAAACTTTCGTTTAGAACATGCCTTCGCGATGGCAGAAAAGCAACGCATGGCTTGTTGCGTAGCCTTGTCATGACGCCCCATCTCAGCATAGACAGCGGGCGGCGGGTTTCTTCCGTGTTTCCTCATGTACTCCATGAAAATAACGAAATCATCAACGTCCCTGCCTCCTGCGAGGTGCCCTAGCCAGTTATGACCAGCCATAAGGCTCAACGCGAATCTCTCTGAGAAGTTCCGGGTCCAGGTTTCTGGCTTCTTCTGGTCTGGATGTATTACGTGGAGAGCTTCGTGGATCAATTGGCCGATGTTCGATTCAAACAAGTTGGGCATACAGGATGTTCGCCGTCCTACTCGGTCGATCTGAATGCCGCGCAAGCTCAACACATTCGGGGATTCGCCAGTTGCGGTTATACTTGCGGTGAGCAAAAGATTGTGGTCTGTCTCCTCCTGATAGGGAAGGCGGCTTGGGCCAGGGTCATTGAATCTTCAAAGCGTTAGCATGAGGTCTCTCGTGTGTCCAGACGCTGGCAAACCCCGCTCGAGCAGCTTCGATATGCTCCAAACGAGAGAGGCAGCCAAAACAAAGGGATGATCTGGTACGCACAATTTTACATCGAAACGAGTTACCCAAGAAGGCATTTTGGCAAATCGCCCATGCGCTTCCCTGGCCACTTCAGGTCGACCCTCGAACATCTCAAGAGACTTCGACTCTTCGATCATGATTCTGGTGGCATCCCGAAAAACTTCTGCATCTGACCTATCGTAGTCTGGAACCAGGTGGAGGTGCGGCGGTCTAGGTTTTCGACTTCGGACCATACCCAACAAAGCGTATACGTTGTCTTTCGCATGGCGTGCTTCCATCCATTGGCAAGAGTGCCATGCAGAGATCATCGTAGCAGTGATCGCTTCGAAGACACCGTTGGGAACGAATTCCTGGTCTACCAGGTACCAAAGCATCCTAGCCTGCTGGAATCCATGATTATATACCAAAGTGGTAGGCACAAGTTGCGAGTTGTGCGTTAACCAGACTGCGACCCGTAAAATATCGGTCAATGGGAAGGTAGCAGAGCCAAAGTGGCAGAGGTTATCGTGCGCTGATGTTACTTCTTGCGCAACCTAAAACAATAAGACTTCGCTCAAGACCCAGGATTGATGTTACTTACCCATAACCGCTCAAACCATGGGCAGGAGAACAACCTAATCAAGGAAGATAGGTTTCTTTCTGAAAGGCCGCTCAAGCTCTCGCCGTTCCGAAGAGGATCATAACTTCCATCCTTGGTATGCGACAAATGGAAGAGATTGGAGTAGTCTGCGGTCTGTCTCCGAACGTCCTCCAGGACAATGTTCAGAGCACCTCTAACCGCATCAGCGTGGCCTTTGTCGTCTCCAAGCCACACAAGATTCCTCCAGCCCTTCCGGTAGATAAGTCCCATGATAGCCACCTGGTTGCTCTTTTCCTTCGTCCTGTTGTCTTTCTGATTGATGCAGATGGCGTCCACCCACAACCATCTATATTTGTCTGGATAACGCATTCGACGGATCACGTTTGCTGCGCTCAATGTGACCTTGGCAGGCAGTCGATCCAGTTCTATCACGGTCTCTCCTGGGTTGTCGCCCCAACAGTAAGACACCGTTTCGTACGGAGTATGTTGTTTTAACGCTAGGCTTGTGTGCTCCATTTTGCAGATGAGAGGGTCGAAGCCTTGACCAGGATGGAGTTTCAGGATACGTATTTCGTGCGTTCGTGGGTCTAGTGGCCTGTAGCTCGGTCGGAGGTCTGGCATGAGCTTGTCTGGCTCTCGTGGGATCGTATTGAATGTGCCTTTCCCATCTTCATGTTGTGCTGCCCCCGCCGGCTGTTGGACTGAGTATTCTGTAGTTCTGACAGTGACTGGAACTTTCCGCCTCTTCCTCCCTCCTGAACGGTTCAACAAGGAAAATGGCATCTGGAGAGTATAAAAGTATGATACGAATAACAGGGATAAATGAAATGACGGATGTGATGGTGCTGAAGGTGCCATGAGAGTCCATACTTATCTTTACTGCAGTGTGAGATAGCATACTGCTGCTATAATTGGCAAGCGCGTAGAATGGGTATCCACATTGGGCATCACGCTCGTAGCCCTGTCTTCTCTCTCTCAGTATCAATATGCCAGCCTTCGGAGATCAGCAAGCAGCAAGCAGCCGCTGGGATTACCTCCAGTAAATCGAACATCGAAAGATCCTAACAAGCGAAGGCTGTTCACCAACGAAGTCGGCGGCTACGTTTTAGATCTGAAGCCTGCGCCGCACGCTTGCAGAACATCCTCGAAATGGCATCGAGCAGACTTGCCGAATAGTGTGCAAAGACATCCCTGCTACGTGGCAGTCTGTGTCGATCAGGATGGGCCGTCAAGAGGGACACAGTGTGTATGAAGGGCTACCGAGGCCTCAGGTAGTCGAAGAAACTGCGGTTTTCGATCGGTCATGGAGAAGGCGGTGGAGCTCATTGTCTTGTTCCAATTGGATTTTTAGTCTTCCTGGTGGCATCCGCGCCTCTCCATCACCGTAGACGATGTTCCTGATAGATTTTGAATGTTTTGAAAGGTGAAGTCAAGAGCAAGGAGAAGGGCCAATGACATGAAGCCGGTAAATCGCTGACAGCCACGGGTGACGGGATCTTCCGCGACGTCCGTAAAGTCGAAGCTCCTTCTCGCAACACCAGCAACATCGAAAAAGCTGCACAACATTCGCTCACCCAGCCATTGGCGCTCCAGTCCTTCATCGACCGGCAAGATGGGCTTCTTCGATTATGTGTCCGACCTCTATGCCGCCCTGAGCGTGCAGGAGGTCCAGGCCGAGGAGCCGCAAAATGATGGTATGGACTTCTCTTTCGGACGACAGCCAGCTTCGAGGCAGAGTCACTGAATATGACACGCCGGCGGCTTCCCAAGATTCAGAAAAAGAATGCTGACATGTGGCTGCTCAACTAGAGAACGATGAGGGATCCGAAGGCGAGGAGGAGAAGCCAGAAGAGAGCAGCGAAGGAGGCGAGGGTAAGAGCAGACACCACAGTCACGGCTGGTCATGGCGGATGAAAATGGCATACTGACCGAATCTCAGAAGCCGACGACTCCGAGGGCGGCGACGAGGGAGGCGATGAGGAAGAAGAGGAGGAGGAAGAGGAAGAAGAAGAGGAGCCTGAGGACCTGAAGCCCAAGCTCGAGGAGGGTGAGTCCATGGGCAACAGGATACGCACGCTGGGCAACATTTCGAAAGCGGAGACTTGACAGCGCGCGAAATCGAGGACCTGCGGCTAATATGATGTGTCCACAGAGTGCTTGAAGACCGCCCAATGTGCACCACTGAAGCACCACTACGAGGAGTGCTCTGAGCGCGTAAAGCACCAGGAGGAGCAATATGGCAAGCCTTCGGAAGACTGCGTTGAGGAGTGTAAGTTAGGCTTGGATCTGAAATTGAGAGGGGGCAGATCTGACGCAACACAGTCTTCCATATGATGCACTGCGCCAGCCAATGCGCCGCACCAAAGCTTTTCCGCCAGCTACGATAGACGACATCTCGCACATCCAACTCGACACGAACGTGGACCGGGAGTCAAGGCTCGCACTTTCAGGGTCGACCACGGCGAGATGGAGCAGCGACAAATGCCAGAGTGCCATACCAGAAACCGCCTGTATAGCAATCTCGATACACAATGTACTATTCAACCCTCATCACTTCTCCAGTCGCATTACGCTCTTCCCCTTTCGATTTTGTCGGGGTTTCACGAACTGTCTAGATCAATGAGACCTATCGAATCGGTCAATGTAGCAGGACAAACGTCCTTGGCGGTCAATCGCTAGAAGACTGCTAATGAAGCAAGAGAGAGCGAGCTTCTCCTTCAAGCAAGCTCAAACTTCGATCCATAAGACGTGATTCTCACGTGTTTGTAAGACGATGGCCATTCGGACTCTCGGTATGTAGCCGAAGCCGTTGGACAGCCGAAAAGAGGTCGCTAGTGATGTCAGTCTCAAGCAAAGCTCCGGCCTCAACTCCACCTCTGCTTGCATTCACTTTGATTGTAAATAAGCAATTGAATCTCCTTCGATCACTTCAGCCTCCAATCCGCCTATACCAATCCTCCTTCTTAATCACCATGGCTACCACACTACTTCGCCAGAACGTTCTTCGCACGGCTGTCCGCTCTGCAGCGCCGTCTGCTACGAAGAGAGCAGCTCTTGCCAGCACCACATTCACTCGCGGCAAGGCTACACTGCCAGATCTTGCATGTACGTTGAACAACATATAAGAGATGGGACTTGAGACTCTGAAACATAGCGACGGCGTGGTTTTGGATAAAAGAATGGATGAATGCTAATGCTTGTACCTTTTCATAGACGACTATGGCGCCCTCGAGCCAGCCATTTCCGGCCAGATCATGGAGCTGCACCACTCCAAGCACCACAACACCTACGTGACCTCGTATAACACTCAAATCGAGAAGCTGCAGGAGGCACAACAGAAGGGCGATATTCAGGCGCAGATTGCGATCCAGCCATTGATCAACTTCCACGGTGGTACGTTTGGGCAAGAGCATGACAGACCGCAATCATTGGCACATGTGTTATGAGAGGAGAGTCGAGGAGCTGACATATACCAGGCGGCCACACCAACCACACCCTCTTCTGGGAGAACCTCGCACCCAAGTCTCAGGGCGGCGGCGAGCCACCAAGCGGTGCTTTCTCCAAGTCCATTGAGTCTCACTTCGGCTCCCTCGACAACCTCAAGTCGCAATTCAACACTGCCCTCGCGGGTATCCAAGGCTCTGGCTGGGCATGGTTGGTTCAGGACACTCAGACTGGTGCCATCCAGATCAAGACATACGCCAACCAGGACCCAGTGGTCGGCCAGTTCCGCCCATTGCTCGGCATTGACGCGTGGGAGCATGCGTACTACCTGCAATATCAGAACCGCAAGGCCGAATACTTTAGCGCCATCTGGGATGTGGTCAACTGGAAGGCGGCCGAGAAGCGATTCAAGTAGACGAGCGGAGAACGCGGTATGACGAGGCCTTTCAATGTATAATAGCTAAGGCGAGTGTAGAAGAAGCGACTTCAAACGAGCACGTTATTTCCGTACGAGATTCCCCAAGGGTCACCAATTTCCATTCGTCCAGGTTGACTTCTCAACATTCTCCCCTGATCCATGGCGAACGTGGGTGGCAGAGGGGCAACATACTTCTCAACTAATAATGAACACTTCGAAACAAACCTACGCCGAGATGATCCTCCGTCCAATATGCGCGGATGTTGCTGTTTCAGAGGCATCGAGTAAGTTTTAATAATGCGCCTTCCCGCTGTCAAGCTGTCAAATGTGGATCCATCACTGACACGCACACTTCACAGAAGCCTTCGCGGAAGCGGCTCGACATGGACGCTCAGTCGCCGCTCGACGTCCTCCGTGCACTCAAATGCAGTAGGATCCCTCCCATCCTATGGCGAGTCCAATACAGCGAATCACGCGCCACCTTCGACGAAAACTGCAACCTCGTAGTACGCCTCTCCGACAGCGTCCCCACGAGCCTCTACGAACTCCGCGCCAGCCTCGCCCGCCACCTCAACTGGGGCTACTCCCGCGCCGACAGCTACTTCATCTCGACGTTCTCCGAATACGTCGAAGCACTGCAATGGGCCAAAGCCCGCCGCCGCTCCATCGACGAAAGCGAAGAAGTCACCATCTACAAAATCCGAACGTGCCACCTCGCGCCCCACACGATGGTCTTCAAAGTCGACAAAGTGATGCAGAAACTCGGCATGGAGCCCCTCCTGCGCAGCACGGAGAACGAATACGTCATCCTCAACCGCATCCCCTCGCGGGCGATTTCCATGCACGAACACATCGAGCCGGAGATATTGAAGCCCCGCGTGGAGTCGCGCTCGACGCCTTGGGGACGCACGCTGGAGAGGCGGAGTCAGATTTATCTGTTCCATCAGACGAACAGCACGGATGCGCTGTGTGCGCAGTATCTCGCCCGCTTGGACGTGGAGCATCGGAGGAAGAGCGCGTATGAGAGTGTGTATGATTGGGTGCCGCCGTTGCCGGATGAAAGGTATGAAGCTGGGGGTGAGAGGGTGGAGGTTGGGCAGAGGGTGGATAATTTGGTGGGGGTTATTACGGGGCGGTAGAGGGATGGTGGGAGGGGGAGTGGAAGGGGGGATTGGGGTTGGGGTTCGTTAATGGTAATGATAATGTCTCTTGCTGATTTGCGGATAGATTGGATTGGTCGAATGGAATGTGCGGTTCATTCTCTGTCTTTCCAGTATTCTTTGGATTCGTCGCCTAGGCACTGGATTTTTAGCAAGTCATCACCTGCAAATCACGCCAGACACTTACTCGACTGAGCATTCGCTCCACATCCGCGGATAATTACACCCCCTTGGTCGACTGATTGGTGATTCTAGAAACCGCCAGACGAAACGCATCATCCATCAAAGCCTTGTCGAACTCAGTCTCACGATTCAAACTCTCCGTCTTCCGCGCAAAGTCCTCGTAGCGCTGCACACTCAGGCTGTCGTTCGGCCGGCGTCGGTTCCGAGGATCCCAGCCTACAGCCGCCAGCTTGATGTCCTTGACGGCTTGAAGGTCGATGCCTGTAGGCACTTGTCTCGGATTGCGTTTTGCTAGGTCTGATCGGAGAGTTTCCCAAAGCTGGTTCGATGTCTTGTTGGTCGCCTGGCCAGGTAAGCATCTTTCCCTTTCATGCATGCTTCTCGACGATTCTGTCACAGACGTACCTCATCGATCAGTCTTTGGCTTAGACCGTCATCATGGGCAAGGCTTTGTCGGACTTGCGTCGCGAATTCGGTGTCGACCTCCGCCTTGGTAACGGTGAGTAAGGCGACTGGCTTCGAAAGACGGAACGCTTCACGGAGGAAAGAGGGATACGAGCAATAAGAGGAGCCGTCTGTAAGTCGGGGATACTTCATGAGTGCACGGCTGACGGCCTTGGAGGGAGGCATGGTGTGGTTGGTTGGAATTGACTTAGGACAGGAGGAAATGGTCTACTTATCTCTAAGGAAGAACGACAGGGAAGCTGAGAATGACTCCACTGGAATGCATACCTGTGTAACAAAATCGCAGGCATCAATGCACGAATCGAGACATTCAATTCAAGCGGTGAGATATCAAAAACTCAGACTCAACAAGCACACAGCTCTCTCATACGACATTGAAACCTAAAAAATCGCCAACGCATTCGGCGGACTCCCAATCGACCCAGGCACATTCAAGGGCACACTAGTCAACAAAAACGAATACCTCCCCAACCGCTCACACGTCTCCGACAGCGCCTTCAAATCCCACAGCTCGCCGATCGACATCCCGAACAAGCCCAGGAAATACTGATGCAGCACCAACTCCGACACAACCCCTTCCCTACCGTCCTCGAGAATCGGAGGGATGTGTTCGAACGCGATCATATCCCCGGCGACGGCGGAGAAGTGTTTGTTCCAGAACCACCGGGCGGAGTCCTCGTTGCCGACGACGCCGCACACGCGGTGGGAGCCCATGAGCTCGGCCTGCTTCTCGCCGGAGACGTTCGTGAGGCCCTCGGTGAAGCCGGAGCGGATGATGATCACGTCGCCGAGTTTGAACTCGACGCCCTGCTTCCTGGCGATGGTCTCGATGTCGTCGATGGAGATCTGGTCGGCGTCGTAGGGGTTGAAGGCGCGGCCGGTTTCGTCGGCGTACTTTTTGAAGTCGATGAAGACGCCGCGGGCGACCATGCCGCCGCGCTGGTGCCAGTGGTTGAGCGTGGGGAGGTTCTGGTCAGAGTCCCAGTCGGAGTCGTAGCTTTGCGTGAGCTGCTCGGCGTTGGTTTTGGTGCCGTTGTATCCGCATCCGGAGGGTTGGTGGTGGAAGTGGACGAGCGAGTCCCATTGGGAGCTGCATTGGGTGTTGAACTCGATCTCGTCGTCGTAGCCGTGGGCTTGCAAGGGGGATTCTTTGAAGTCGATGACTTTGTGGACGAGGCCTTTGCGGCCGAAACCAGGGGTTTTGATGGCCCCGATGGGCCAGTTGAGGGAGACGTGCACGCCTTCTTTGGCTTCGGAGTAGGCTGCTTTGATGACTTCCGGTGTTAGGAGGTTGAGGGTGCCGTAGACGTCTTTCTTGCCGTCTTTGTCCCAGAGTCCCCAGGCGCAGCCTGGAGGTACGGTCAGCCATATTTGCTGCCATCCCGGACAGTCCTACCTTTTGGCATGTCCTTGACCTCAGGAAGGTCGTCAAAGTCTGGGATCTTCGCCATGATGATATCTTGTACTTCTCAAGTCGTCTTCTGCAGAACGTGAAGGAATGGAGATTGATAAGTACTTCCTCGTGAAACAATGTTTACTGAACACAGAAAAAATGGAACCAACTTCCCTACTTCAATCTATTCTGATGATGCCTGATGCCCGCAGCTCTCAGGTCATCTCCCACAGGCGGGGTAGAGAGGAGGTGGAGAGAGCTGTTTGGTCCTCGGGCGAGAGGTACACGATCCTCTCTGTGCCTCTCCACGACATCTCGCGTCGACACGCGCGAGTCGAAAGGTGAAAGTTGAGGATGAAGCCGATGGTTTTGTAGAGAACACTGATGACCTTGATGGCGTGAAGTAGATTCACTTACTACTTCGGAAAGAGTTGAGAGATTGCAGGACGCGATGAACGCTGTTGGTGCGTAGACGTAGGCATGTATCGGCATGCAGGTGTCGGATGCTACGTCGAGATCAACAGAAACATACATCTCAAGCATGAACACTAGTAAATATGTCTTTACAACAGCCGTAAGATCACAACCTCCCCACCCCTCTCCGCCCCCATCCCATCCCATCCCATCCCATCCCATCCCATCCCCTCAACCAGCATGCAACGCCCCCTCCAAATTATTCCTCCTCCTCAACGCCGCAACCGCAACAAAATCATCCCCATACCCACCGCTCCAGCCCCTCTGCCCCAACAAATCCCTCCCGAGCCCCTCCTCCAAAACCTCCAACACCCTCTGCACCTCCGCCCGTACACTCGGCTCCTCGCCCAACTTCTCAAACAACACCCTCGCCCGCTCCGCGTACCACTGCAACTGCTGAGTATCCGGGACATCCACCCCGTACGACCACGGCAAGCGGTCTAAAGACGAAGCGCGGTTGATGCACCACCGTCGGAGGTTGGGATAGGCGTCATTGGGGCACTTCTTCGCGCGCAGGGAGATTTTCAGGTTGGGGTTGGCGCGGAGCGCTTTAAGTTCGGTGGAGTAGAGGCTTCCTGTTACGCGGAGGAGGGGGTTGAAGTCGAAGTCGGTGATGGAGGCTTTGATGGATGCGGTGGAGAGGAGGACGGGGAGGAATTCGTTTCGACACTGGCGGTTTGCGAGGAGGAGGGCTGGGATGGGTTTCGTTTTTTGGGATTTGGAGGGGGTTGGGTTGAAGAGTTGGAGGGTGATTTCGGATGCTGCGAGTTCATAGATGTCGTTGCGGAGTTCGGCTGGGAGGGAGAAGAATGATTTTTGGTTGTTGGTGTTGTTGGTGGCGACTGGGGAGAGCTGGGCTGAGGTGCTTCGTTGCTCTGAAAGCCTGCGTTGCTCGACCTTGTCTTTGCTGCTGCGACGGAACTTCTTGAACATGTTGGCGGTGTGGTGAGGCCAGATTCTGCTGCGACTAGAAGGCTGTGTATAAATAAGAAAGTCTGTGCAAAGGTGTTGCTGTTTCGAAGTATCAGGAGCTTCAGCACACCATCCCAACTCTCACGTGGGGCTAGAGCAATCTATGGTAGCTCGACCAAGACCGCAACCATCCCATCACGTTCGCATTCGCAGCTGTACCGCCCTTGGCTGCATAGTGTGGCGGCAATGACAAGAAACACCTGTACACATTCGGCAGAGGTAGTGCAGACATTAGACCATTCTCATACAAGCCAATAGTAGTGGAGTTGTGTATACATACTTAAAATTTACAAAGTCACGGCTTCATTGGCTTGTGTTCCCTGCCCCATGAAGAATCGCTTTTGTTCCAGACATCTCTCACTCTTACAACCGGGACATCGCAGTCCCATCTGTTTGCTGCAAATCACGCCCGACTTCAAATGGCTCCCTGCGAGATCCGCAAGAGCTTTAATGAATGTTGGGCTGCCGTTCAGAGACTCTGCTCTTCGCACACGGCCGTCTGCGCCTGCCTGGTCTGCTTCGTGAATTACCTCCTGGTCGATTTCGAATAGAGTTTCGATGTGATCGGATGTGAATGCGATGGGGATCAATACAATGTCCTTCTGGCCCTTCTTGATAAGGTTGGGAACCGTCTCAGCCGTCTGGGCACCAAGCCATGCCGATGGTCCAACTTGCGACTGCCATACAAGTCGGTACGGGTTGCGATGTCCAAGTGCTTGCTGCACGGCCCAGACAGTTGCCGCAACCTCAGATGGGTAGGGATCACCGCGGTTCACCACGCTCATGGGGAGACTGTGCGCACTGTACAGCAGTACTACGCTGTCACGAATGTCCTCAGGGTATGACTCCAGTCTCTTGGTGATGTTCTCTGCAAATGCTTGAACCAGTCCAGGGTGTGTAGGCCAGCGATCAATCACACTCCATTGTATCGAACCCTCTGCTGGTGCATCCGCACTCCGCGTAGGCGACTCAAGTCTTTGCCTCCACTTCCACAATTCATTGAGCGAACTGCCCGTAGTACTGCAAGAATATTGCGGATATTGAGTGAACGCGACTGCTCTCCCTCCTCTTCCCTTGCCAAACCCATCTTCGAACAGTTTGTTGTACATCTCCTCCGTCAACGGATTCGCATACCGAAACGCGACGTATGGCTTGTGCGGTGCGCTCTCCGTGTTCGTCTTGTCCAAGATCTTGCACATCTCCTCCGCCTGGTATTCGCTCCACTTGCGGATCGGACTCCCTCCACCAATGTCTGCATACTGCTTCTTGATCTTAGGGGTTCGTCTCCTGCTGATCAGAGGTCCCAGGTAGTTTTGGAGTGGTCCGAGTGGAATGAGGTCGGCGTCCGCGAACAGTCGAGACAGGAAGTCGCCAACTTCATCGGTGGTGGAGGGACCGCCCATATTCATGAAGACCATCGCCGTCGGACCATTCTTGCTCGTCGAGTCCTGCGTCACTGGTGGCACCACAGTGGCCATAGTCCGCTCGGGCGATTGCCATATTCTGGGTTTGTGGTGTTGAGCTTTTGGCTGGAGAGAGAGGCATTGCGAAGGCGTTGCTCGGCGCGTGAGCGACCTGAGCGGCTGTTGTATACTCATCGCTGCTGTGGACTATGCAAAAACAAGACCGAGGAAAGAGAAGACAGTTGTTTGGAGCTTGCGCGGGTAAGGCGATCTACGTTGCTTCTCACAGGTCCGTCGCCATCGAGATCGTCATCCCGAGGCATAGTCCCGATTCGGAACTAATCACGTGCGGCCCACTTTCCACCATACGACTTTTTGGAGGAATGCTTGTGTCGCGAGTGAGTGATGGTACCTGAGAGCAATGAACTGTAGTGATATGTATCTGGTGTGGTTCAGTGAGTGAGTAGAAGGCACGACGATGCTCAAAGCTTTGGATTCTGAGCAGGAGGAACGACGGCGCCATCTTCGACAAGTACCAGCTCGTCCACCTTCTCCTTGCAATACTCTACTCTCTTCCACGTCTCAAGCCGAGCAGTTCTCGTGTCGACATTAAACACTCTTACTCGACGATGGTAGCCACCATAGCCTCCATACCCACCAAATCCGCTGCCACCTCCATAGCACAGCCAAGGTCCTAGCTTGGAGGCTGGTCGCAAAGCGCAGTAATCGTTGACATGATCATGCCCGCAACTCAGAGCTGCTACCCCTTCTGCGGCCAGGGCATCGTAAAAGTGAGAATTAAACCGTGGCGACATGACTTCTTCCCTCCTATGACCACCCGTCACAATGAGACCTGGCTCGTTGTATTCCGGCAGCGGTATGTGAATGAAACCCATGGCTAGAGGATTCTGATCGAGTCCGCTTTTCAGGTCTTGGGATACGGTATTGAACCAATCGATTTGACTTTGCTTGATCCAGTCGTACACCTCGCCTTTGGCTGGCAAACGATTATGCGAATCGAGGAAGAACAGGACAAGTGGAATGTGTTGTGATGAGACTGTCCCGATCTGGAGGTAGTAGTTCCCTACTCCGTCAATGTCATCAGGACCTGGCCTTGCAACACAGTACGGCAAGGTTTGTAGCAGAGCCATCTGTGCAGCACGCGGCAGCGAGGGTGGTCCTTCGTCGTCATGATTGCCGAAGACGAGGGCGAATGGTATGCAGCGCCGAATGAGAGGGGCCGTGTACTTGAAGATCGCCGTCTGGGTGTCTGGCGTTTTCCCAAACTCTGACTGATCCCCTGTAAGCACTACAAGATCGGGCTTCTCGAGATCCAGCCATCGTCCGACGAATTCGACAGATGCAGGATCAGCTTCGAAGGCTGGTAACAACTCTCCATTTGTATCAATGGCGTCTTCGCAGATTCCAGGTCCAGTCCCAAAGTGCAGATCTGAAACTTGAACAATCTTGAACGATCCGTCCAGTCTTGGTGCGAGAGTAACGTCAGGCTTCGGTTTTGCCGGTCCATGCCTGACAGTGAGCCTCGCAAGTGGAACATCCGCAGGTAAGTCCAGCTGGAAAGCAGTTCGACCGATTGTCCAGCCAGGCCTCGGATCCACTGCGTCTGTGCCATAAAGTACATCCAATTCTGTTACGAAGCTTTCTGAAGTGCTCTGCCCGACCTCGCGTCGCAAGATCCATACGCCCAGAGGCCTCTGCTCCCATGCCCAACCCGGGTTCGAGTCCGCTACTGCGACTTGTATGACCACTCTATCCTCACTTGAAAGATGTTCCTTCTTCTTCGACTGCACGCAAAGCCATGCAGCTCGCGCCTTCCCTCGGCGCAAATACAGATCCTTGTCGATGCGAGTCCAACCGAGGGTGGGAGATTCGGGTTCAGTATCTTTAGGATTCGTAAATAATATAGCCACGTCGGTGATCACTGCGTGGTCAGTTCTGGCAGCCATAGAGCCCATGGCTTGAGTTCAACTGAAGTAGAGGGGATTGGAGTTGGAAAGGATGACTTCGCTCACCTGGGACGCGAGGGCAATGTTAGGAGAGCTGGAAGATGAGCAACATGGAAGAAACATTGGATCGAATACTGCCCTATGATAAGCCATTTGCAGAGCACGTGGGTGGCATATGAAACGTCGAGCAAGTGTATGAAGAGTACAAGGGGTGCTTCCATCTCATCATGTTGGACTGCAGCTGGAGCGTATCGCGGTGCAAGATGGATGTCGAAAAGAAGAACGGCGTTGACAAGAGTTGTCAGACGTGAGGCACGTCAACGGCGTACGAGATTGACATTTGGGACATTAGTGTCACATGTTTTCGCGCGTCGGCGTCGCGGCTTCCTTCCGCCATGCTGCCTGGACGCGGACGTTACTTGCTTGCCACTTGATCATACAAACAGGTGAATGGAACAACATGCTCTCCCACTCACATACACAACAATCCTGACCGAACACCCAATATACCGCACATTATGGCAGACGATTACAAGTACGGCCGTGGCCCCGATGAGGACGACGAGGAAGAAGAGGAGATCGAGGAGTCGAGCTACAAGACCCAGAAAGATGCCGTTCTCTTCGCCATCGATGTCAGCAAGAGCATGCTCACCAAACCGTCTGATGCCGACCCAAAGAAGCCCGACAATGCCCTCTCGCCAACCGTTGCGGCGCTCAAATGCGCTTACGCCTTGATGCAACAACGAATCATCAGCAACCCCAGCGACATGATGGGCATTTTGCTGTTCGGCACAGAGAAGAGCAAATTCCAGGAAAGCGATGAAGAAACCGGCCGACCCGGGTTGCAGTACCCTCACTGCTACTTGCTGACGGACTTGGATGTGCCGGCTGCAGCAGATGTCAAGCAGCTGCGAAATCTGGTCGACGATGAGGAAGAAGCTGCAGAGCTCCTCCAGGCGAGCAGCGAAGAGGTCAGCATGGCCAATGTGCTGTTCTGTGCAAATCAGATCTTCACCACCAAGGCACCCAACTTCTCGTCGAGGCGTCTGTTCCTGGTGACAGACAACGACTTTCCACACGCTTCTAGCAGAGACCAGAGGAACAGCGCTGCCGTGCGAGCCAAGGATTTGTACGATCTTGGTGTGACGATCGAGCTCTTTCCAATCTCGCATCCAGATCGAGGTTACACATTTGACAGGAGCAAGTTTTACAACGACATCGTCTACTCCTCCGTCCCATCAGATCCAGACGCACCCGCTCCACTCACTGCGGACATTAAATCTGCAAGCAGCACTGCTACCGATGGCATCAGTCTACTGCAATCACTGATCTCATCCGTTGCTTCACGTTCAGTTCCGCGTCGTGCGTTGTTCAGCAATGTACCTTTCGAGATTGGACCAGGCCTGAAGATCAGCATCAAGGGATACAAGATTCTGATGCGCCAGGCTCCAAAGCGTACTACATACATCTACCTGCCGCCAGACAGCGACAAGCCGCAGATCGCAATTGGCAGCAGCACTCTTGTGGCGGAGGACAATGCCCGCACGGTGGAGAAGGCCGAAGTACGCAAAGCCTTTAAGTTCGGCGGCGAGACAGTCTCATTCACTGAAGAGGAACTCGCCAAAATCAAGAACTTCGGCGACCCTGTCGTCCGCATCATTGGATTCAAGCCCCAGAGCAAGCTGCCCATCTGGGCTTCTTTGAAAGAGTCAGATTTTATCTATCCTTCTGAAGAAGACTACATCGGCTCTACGCGCGTGTTCTCTGCGCTGCATCAAAAGCTGCTGAAAAATCAGAAGTTCGGCCTCGCATGGTACATTTCACGCCGCAATGCCAGCCCGAAGCTTGTTGCCGTGATTCCAGGCGCCGAAGAGCGGAATGAGACTGGCGAGCAACAAATGCCTCCTGGATTTTGGATCAAACCACTGCCATTCGCCGACGACATTCGCGAAATGCCGGAGACGAACCTTGTGAAAGCGTCCGACAATGTAGTCGATGCAATGAGGTTTGTCGTTCAGCAGCTCCAGTTGCCCAAGGCTGTCTACGACCCCAGCAAATACCCCAATCCGTCATTGCAGTGGCTCTATCGAATCCTGCAGGCTTTGGCGTTGGAGGAAGATTTGCCTGAGCAGCCAGACGACAAGACGTTGCCTCGATGGAAGCAGATTCACAAGAGGGCTGGTGATTACGTCCTGGATTGGGGCGCACAACTCGAAACGGCTTTCAATGAGTGGCAAGAAGAGAACAAGGCCAATATCAAACCCGCGACGAATGGCGCATCCAAACGCACCGCTCAGTCTGCTTCTGCCCCTCGTGGGAGCAAGAAGGTGAAGGACGAGGACGATGATGAGGCCGTCAGCGATGAACAGATGAGAGCAGCGCACAACAAGAACACCATCAGCAAATATAAAGTTGCCGACTTGAAAGCATGGATGTCGACCAAGGGCATCAAAGCTGCCGGTGGCAAGAAAGCTGATTACGTCGATGCCATCACGAGTCACTTTGAGACGAAGATGGAGGTCGACTAGAAACTAGATCGTCGAGCAGAAGTGTCCAGTCGCATATGTATGGTTTAGCGTGGCGTTGAAGGCTCAGGGAATGCAATGATTTGCTACAAGATGAACAAAATGGAAGAGAAACCAACTTCCACCGAATGCCACATGATCTCACTCTCTACGGCTCCAACCCAAACTCCCTTCCATTCCACCCCCCCCCCCCCCCCTTCTCCAAAATCGCCTTCACCGCCGCCCCAACAACCGTCAAAACCCAAGGTGTAAAGGATCAAGGCTCTGTAGAGAGGAGAGAGAAGCAGGCTTGTCAAAGTTGGGTGAAGAAGGGAAGGCTTGCCGGACCCAGCTCCGCGGACGATTCAACCTCACCTCCCAGTGGCCCGTAACATCGGCACTCGTATCTTCTCGTTCTGTTCGCTCTTGAAATGGAACTTGGTGGCAAAGACAGTGTGCTGATGTTCCTTTAGCATCAGTCGAGAATGCGTTTCGGAATGGGTTTACACTTTCAGATTTGATACTTCATCTTCCTATCATTTTCTGGCACCGACACAGTCCGCAATGTCCATGACTGGATGGCTCTGTTATGTGGTGCATGCAATGTTAACGAAAAGCTTGAAGACGAAAGGAAGACGTGAAGTCGCAATTCACCCAACTCCCTCGCTCCTTCCCAATCTGTAAAAATCTCGGCGCTAGCCGGCTTGGAAAACAACGCACATGCAAGATCGCCTTGCCATCCATCCCAGCTTCAGCTTTCCCTTCAACTCCATCCGCATCAACACAGATATGGAGGAAGTGTAAGTATTCCTTTCACCTCAGGCCATGGTACACTCACTAATCCCAATCCCAACCCAGCAAACCAGCCCCCCCTCGATCCGCCCACAAATGGCGAGGAGCCAAACAAACGCCCTCCACCCATCAAACCAGAGAAAGCAAGCAACGCACCCCCCAAACGCGCCCACTCACGCAGATCCACCCCGACCACACACCAACCCCTCCCCAAAAACAAAAAGCGCAAAAACAAATCCAAACCCATCACCCGCGGGATCAACCCCCGCCGCCTCTGCGTCCACTGCTTCCAATCCGGACACCAGTGGGATTTCTGCTGGCAGGTGCGCGTGCACTGTGGGAGTCGAGAGCACTCCACGACGAAAGGGGGTGAGAGAGCGACAAGGTGTCCGAAGCTGGAGGGGGCGTGGGGGGTGTTTTATGGGTTGGGGTTGGAGGAGGGGGAGGGGAGGGCGGTGGGGTGGTGATGTGAAGGGGGAGGTGGAGAAGGGTAAAGGTGATGGGGATTTGGAGCGGGGCGATGAGGGCAGTATGAAGGGGGAGGACGGTGAGGGGGAGAAGGGAAAGGGGAAGGGTGCCAATCAACAAGGTGATGTAAAGAAGGTCGGAGATGCGGAGCGGGGGCGATGAAGGCGGGGTGAAGCTCGATGAGGACGAGAAGACGCCCACTAAATGGTAGATGAGCTTGTTGTGAAGACGCCCTCGAGTAGCAAGATGCGCAGGACAATGGGGAGATGCGATTGAAGAGCAGAGAAGCGAACAAAAGAAACAACCCAACGTCTTGAAACATTCATCATATCACATTCTCATACTACACTACACATTCCTTCTCTCTTCTCCTTCACGAGAGAGAAGAAGTACTCATACACATTCTTATCCTCCACTGACGCCCACACACAGCAACAAAAAGAATTCCCTCTTCCACCACACTGACCACCACATCTTCTTCTAATCTTGCTCTCTTACAGTCACATGTTCGACAAGAGGTAGGGAGGACGACGAAAAAAGGATGTCGATGCCAGTTGGAGGAGAAGCATCGCATAATAGTAGTGGTACAGTCGGGAGCTAGCTCATGTGGAACAAACGTCGAGCTCGGTAAAGGGGTATCGCAAGTAGTAACAGTACCACGCCGTCGATCGGATGCCTCGTAGAGGTACTCGGCGGTAATCGTAGCGTGGTGGAAAGTAGAAAGAGCAGGCCGGGACCTTGTCTTTGCATTCAGACGCCAGTCAAGGCCGATCATGCATCAACGTGCCATCACCTGCAGTGGCTGGCGGCGAGACCATGCGTGGGGGTAAGCCGGATGCTGAGCTTTCTAGGCCTCTGGATCCTTTGCCTCCTCGACGCTGGGGTTGAGGTTCTCGGCACCATTGGTCTGAGCCGCGTTGCCCTCCTCGCCGCCTTGTGGAGCGTTGCCGTGGTTCTTGAGGTACTCGTCGTAGACGGTGAGAGCCTCCTGGACCTTCTCGCGGAGAGCGTTGTCGTCGCCGGTGCTGCAGAATGTCAGTATACATAATATTGTATGGGGATTGTGAAACTTACAGGTTGATGAGCTCCTCGTTGTCCATCTCGAGCAGCATACCGGTGATCTTGCCAGCGAGCTCGGGCTGCTGGGCGGCGATCTTGGGGTAGAGAGCCTCACCCAGCATCTGCTTCTGCTGCTGGGGTGGTGCGGCACCGAGAGCGGACATGTCGACGCCGGGAGGAGCCTGACCACGGTTCTGAGCACGACCGCGCTGCTCATCTGGACGACCACCCATCATACCACCGCGCTGGCCACCAGGGAATCCACCACGACCGGCACCGCCCATGCCGCCTTGCTGGCCCATCATTGGTGGCATACCAGCTGGCAGACCAGGCATTCCGGGCATCATTGGCATGCCAGGCATTGGACCACCACGACCGGCACCACGACCACCTGGCTGGTTCATCTGAACCTGCGCTTGGGCCTGAGCTGCCTGCATGAGCTGAGCGTAGGCTGCTGGAGAGTAGCCCTGAGGGAAGCCGCCCATCTGTGGCGGCATGCCGTACGGCATCTGTGGGATACCTGGACCGCCGCGACCGCCCTGCTGTGGCATGCCTGGGAATCCACCGCGCTGGCCCTGACCACCAGGGACACCCTGCATGAAAGGCACCTGTCCACGTCCACCACCTGGCATCATCATGGGCTGACCGTTGGGGCCCACGAACACCTGTGGCTGCATGAACTGTGGTGGGATGCCGCCGGCTGGCTGCTGCATACGAGCCTGGTTGCGCGCCTGGATGCTGGCCTCAAGTTGGCTCTTGCGAACCTCCTTACGCTGCGCCAGAGCCACGTAGAGCGGCTTTCCGTGGATCATCTTCTGGTTGAGCTCGGTGACAGCCTTGGTGGCATCGTCGGGGTTGGAAAAGCAGACGAAGCCGAAACCCTTGCTCTTGCCGAGCACCTTCTTCTCGCCGCCGATGGTGACGGTGTCGAGCTTCTTGGTGACATCGTCAACATCGTCGTCTCCCTCCTTCTGCTCGTCTTCCTTCTCTTCAGTCTCTTCCTTCGTCTCTTCCTCTTCACCCTTCTCCTCGTCCTTCTTGGATGGGGATTCGACGCGGTCGAGAGGGGTGGTGTCGCGCATGACCTTGGCGGAAGTGATGGCACCGTATGGCTCGAAGACCTTACGGAGCTCGTCGTCATCGATGTCATCGGCCAAGTTCTTGACGTAGAGGTTGACGCCCTGGTACTTGGCACTCTTCTCCTGGCGCTGTGCCTCGTACTGCTTGCGCAGCTCCTCCTCACGCTCATGCTTCTTCTGTGCGCGACCCACGTACAGCTTCTGGCCCTTGAGATCGAAGTCGTTCAGCTCCTCAACTGCCTTGGCGGCATCCTCGTGACGCACGAAGTTGACGAAGCCGAAACCGCGGGACTTGCCGGTCTCGTTGTCGTGGGCGAGCGAGGCAGAAGTGATCTCGCCCTGCTTCTCGAACAGCTCACGGAACTCCTCATCGGTGACCTCAGGCTCGATGTTCTTGACGTAGATGTTGGTGAAATTAGCCTTCATCTCCTCGAACTTGCTCATGCGATCCTTCTTGGGGATGTGGTGTCCGACAAACACCTTCTTCTCGTTCAAGAGCATGCCGTTGACACTCTTGATAGCCTGGTTGGCGGCCTCGGCAGTCTCGTAGTGAACGAATCCGTAGCCCTTGGAGTTGCTGTGCTCGTCCACAGCGACCTTGCAGGAGAGGATGTTGCCAAAGGCGGCGAAGGTGTCGTGGAGAGCCTTGTTGTCGATGGCAGCATCCAAGTTCTTGATGAAGACGTTGCCCTGGCCGGTCTTGCGCAGAGCTGGGTCGCGCTGGGACCACATGATGCGGCATGGCTTGCCCTTGATGAGAGTGTAGTTCAGCTCTTCCAAAGCGCGCTCGCCGTCCGAGGCGCTGTTGTAGTTGACGTAGGCGTAGCCGAGCGAACGGCGGGTGACGGCGTCACGGCAGACACGGATGGAAGCGACCTGGCCGATGGAGGAGAAGAGCTCGAAGAGCATGGCCTCGGTGACGGAGGGGTCGAGCTCGCCGACATAGAGCGAGGCCGAGTTGGGGTTGGCGGCGGAAGGAGCGGCAGAGGTGGGAGTGGGCAGGTCGCTGGCCTCGGCGCCGGCGGGGACCTGGGTGTTGATCTGGTTGCCGCCGTTGACCTCGGCGGGAGGGGAGGCGACCTGGCCGGCAGGAGCAGAGGCGTTCTGAACGTCAGACATGCTGGGCGGGTGCGGTCTGAGCGGTGGGTCAGTCAGTTCAGTACGGGCGATGTTTCCGTATGCGGCGGGGGAGAATGCGATGGAAGGTGGTATTGTCGCGGGCGAGACAAAGAACCGGGTGGGCGTACGGTTGTTTAGCCTGAGAAGTGTCTGAGTGCGATTTGGGAGGGGCGGTGGTGGACTCACATGTCGTGTGCTTGAAGCCTGTGGTCGCGCAGCGCAGTTGGAGATGGCGGAGAGGGAGCCGACTGGGTGAGAGCCGGGACGGGTTTTTGTGGGTTTTCTGGTTTTTTTGGACTTTGACTCCGAATGTACGCGGCGAAGGGGAGCTAAAGCGGGTGCGAGGACAGCGCGGTGGTGTTGTCGTGGGCGAGTGCGCGGAGAGAGAAGAAGCTGCTGCTGCAACTTTTTACTGCAGCCGCACCTGCCAAGCCTGCACCTTCCCGGCGGCGGCTCCTGCCCTTAGCGCAAACGCAAACAGGAAGGCACGTGACAGCAAGTGCACCGCACTTCCCACGATCGTCTTTGTTGGCTGACGACAACGTGCAGATCTCGCAGGCGCAGTCGATGCGACGCGGTGTTCCACACATAAAGTAGGCATTTCCAACAACATCTCACTATTCTCCACCATCTTTCAATCAAACTGCGTCTGTTCCCGATTACCACCTGATCATCAAACAGATCCCGTAATTATGCCGCTGTCAAACGACAACAACAAGGGTGTGACTGGTGCAGTGACCACCGTGACAGGGACTGTATGTGAAATTCCTTGTTTGCGTAGTCATTTCAACTTCAGCAACTTCGAACATCAGAACAATATCTGACAGGAGTATTCAGCTCGGTGCCGTCGTGGGAGGTGTCTCACGAACTGTTGGAGGCGTCGTGGGAGCAACTGGCCGTGGAGTGGGAGATACGATCAACAGTACGCTCGACTATATAATACCCAGTAACGGGAAGCGACAGCGGATCTAACAATCAGGGCAGATGCCACAGGAACCAAAGCCGTTGGCGATGGACTCCAAGGCGTAACCAACGGCATCGAAGACGGAGCAGCCAACGTTGCCCACGGCGTGGAAGACGGCAGCAGAGGCAAGAAAGTCTGGTAATCGTCGTCCAGCTTCAAATGATTAACGAATCTTCTTCACATCGCTATCAGAAGCCTTTCCTATATGATCTTCTAAGCAGAGCGATTTATTCAAGACTGACGATGTATGTACTTCGCTATATGAACCAGCTAGATGTATTAAGAGATACCCCATGACCCTGAGAACCTTACGAATCCTTTATTTCGTCATACCATGTGAGAGTGCACAGAGCCTCATGTCTGTTGCCAGTGTGGATCTCTAGCTTCCTTGATTCCTGTTCTACATCAACAATAACAACAACCCCCTCTTCACACATCTTCACAAGCAGCAAACCCCAAGAACTATCCTACAAATCCTATCCTCGCCGTCCAAATATCTCCCCAGAACCTTCGAACGAGCAACAAACCCAAGCTCCAACTCACCTCCAACTCCCTCACCAGTAACCCTAAACCGCCAGCGATTTCCCTGTTCTTGTAAAACCTCCAAATCCGCCCACCATGGGCAAGGACGACAAATCCAAACCCGCAGAATCCTCCAACCTAGCCTCCTCCGCCATAACAGGCGTAACAGGCACAGTCGGCGCAGTAGTAGGCGGTGTAACACGCACAAGTACCACTCCCCTCCCTCCCCTCCCTCCCCACCACACCCTACATCCCACCACCCCCTCCATCCCAACCACCACTAACACCCCCCACCACAGCAGGCGGCCTCGTCGGCGCCACGGGCCGGGGCCTCGGCGGCACAATCAACAACGCCTCCGGCACCAAACCCTTCGGCAACGCCCTGCAGGCCGTGACGGACGGCGTCGAGTACGGCGTGCAGGCGGTGAGTCGTGGGATTGAGGATGGGAGTCGTGGCAAGAGGCCGGGCAGTACGGATAGTGAGTGGGATCATCGGTAGGCGTGGGGTGAGGAGATGCATGGGAGGGGAGGGGAGGGGATGGGAGGGGGTGTGATGGGGAAGGTGGTGAGGATGAGGAGATGAGGAGGTGGTGATGAGAATGGTGTTTGATACCCTGGCGTTTGGTTTGGGCTTGTGTGGGACCTTGGACATGAGACGAAAATGGCATGATGAAGATGGAAATGGCAGGACAGAACAGGACACAAGACGGCATCGTGAAAATGGAACGAGTCGCATGACGTCACGACACGAGGTTGGAAGAAAGACCACAAACACCAGAAATTTCCCATTTGTCCATAAGATCTACCAGTCGTAGACACCATACCCATCTAACCACAATAAATACTCCCATCGCTCAGAACGCTATCATCACATATTCAACACAAGCTCCTCCACTCATCACTCCAATCCATCCTCCAACCCACCACTCTCTTCCAACCAACCCCTCACCCTTGCCTTACACCCCGCCATCCAATCTCCCAACGCCTCTTGCCACTGCCTCTCCACCTCTCCAACTTTCTCCTTCAAATCCTGCGTCAAATGATCCTCCGCCTCCCGCTTCGCCTGGACCATCTCCGCGTGGATCTCAGTGTCGTTCGGGGAAGCGGCGTTCTGCTCGATCTCCACGAGGCGAAGGCGTGCTTTGGTCGTTGCGGTGCGGACTTCGTGCAGCAAGCAGAGGAGGTTGATCTGCGACTCGATAAATTGATATGCGCTCTTCTCAGCGTGGTTCAACAAGCTGAAGAGGTACTGTAGCGGGTGGTGCTGATATGAAGGGTTCTCCTCGTACTCCTGCAGTGGGATCTGGATCTCGAAGCCGGCCATGTGTGGTGGAATTTGCTGGATCACCTCCAGGAGACCCGGGGCAATGTCCCAGAAAGCTGAGAGTTGGTCCTCAACGCCGCGGGAGACGTTGTTCTCCATCATGGTTTGCAGTTCTTCGAGGCGTTTGAGGTAGTCTTTCGCGTAGGTCACCTGTCGGTCGATGCTGTCCTTCTTGAAGAATGTCGTCGCTTCGTCGATCTTGGCTTGCAGTTTGGAGATGCGATATGGAGTGAGGATGACCTCGGAATACTTCTCACTCCTCATGGCATGCAATTCAAACATCTCCTTGTGCAGCTGCTCGCGCGATTCAAAGATCCACTTCAACAACGTCAGCTTCTCGAGTCGTTCAGGATGCTCATCGCCTTCTTCCTGCGCCTGATTAGGGTTGGCTGCTTCGTGGCCACTCTCGAGTTCAGCTCGCAGTTGCTTCATGCAAGCATTCGCGCGGTCGAGTCGTTCGGTGAGCAGCGTATTCAGAGGGTGAGAGACCTTCGCTTCAAACACATCGAAATTGGCTCGTGCAGTTGCTTTGCCTCGTTCAGCTTCTTCAACATCAAAGTTGGACTCTGCTTTGGCTGCATCCGCAAAAGACATGCTGCCATCAGCAATCTTGCTTTGGATATTCGCACGCAATTTCGCCCGTCGCTGCTTCATCGCATCGTTCTGCTCCCTCGAAAGAGAGAAGTCCTCGTCGAGATACGAATCCTTAATCTTTTGAATATCAGAATGGTCAGCCAGCAAGCGATGCTCGCTTCGCAGGTCGTTCAATTGAGGATGGCTATTATTCACAGCTGGATGATGTCGAGGATACGGCGGAGGCAGAGTGACGAGTCGGGAGACGTCGAGTGGATCGATACCCGGTGTAGTAGCTCGTTGTTCGCCTCGACGGTTCGGAGTCACCATTGGAGTGTCGTAATCATTCTCTTCATGCCATCCAACCTTTTCTGGTGGGTACTCGTCCGGTCCATACATAGAGTTCTGATCGCCAATGCTTGCTGGAGAATGTCGAGCGGGTTCCTGGTTGGTGGCTTGCAGTGCAGCCGGATTGACGCCCATGTACTTTGTCTCGCGTTTGGTCTTCTCAAGTCTGTCCGGCTTGCCTATGGAATTACCATCGGAGTTACTCGCCTCCCACCACCTGCTTGGAGTTCTTCCACGAGAAGAGTTTTCGTCTGGAACGGTGCTGACTGCCATGCTGGGAATGGGCGACAAAGACGGCTTGAACGATTCTGCCCATTGTCGAGCTTCTGCCCGGTCAAATCCTTCGCTTCCTTCACCAACGGATGCAGAATCAGTCGCTGGTGTGAAGTCTCCCATTGATGATGCAGAACTTGGCATATTGGCATGTGCTGAACTGGGCTGGCCGTCAGACGCCCACGAAGGTACTGTTGGGTCGATGGAGGACATCGACGTGCTGGGAGTGACAGCTCGTCGACTGTTTCTGGAGCTGTACGATCGCCACATATCCCGCGTGAGGTCGAGAATATCACTGGCCATGGAATTGTAAGCGGCAGGATAGCGGTCGCGTCTGAGTCGGGATTCGTGGACCATGAAGTTGGCGAAGAGCTCAAGACGTTCTTCATCGGTCGATGCAGAAGCCTCCTTCTCAATGAAACTGCGGTGACGCTCGATGGCCTGAAGACTGAAGGCGTCGAGATTGGAAGATGGCTTCGCGCCTCCACTAGAAGGAGGCCGTCCTGGGCTTAGTGGAGCTTGCATGCTGGTCTCCTCGTTCGGTGCATGGAGCAGGTGCGAGATGGGCCTGTCGCTCGATGCGCTGCCAGGGATGTTTGCAATCTGCTTCTTGCCAGGACCTACAGCTTGCTTGCCAACAGCGGGAGTATATGGCGGCGTCAGAACACTTCCAGGACCCTTTGCGGAACCTGGGGCTTGGCTAGCAGCTGGACTCGGCGCTGAAGAAGGTTCGGTGTATCCAGACGCATGCCGCATATGCTCGCGCCTGCGGCTAATGGAGCCTCCGTCGGGAGAGAACACGAGATTACCAGGCCGTGAGTCGTCATCTGTAGTTCCCTTGGCAGCTCGACTCTTTGAGCGTCGCTCCCGAATTCCTTGCAAGCTTGTGTCTCGTCTTGCAGGTCTTCTTGCCAGCATGGAGTCTCTGTGGGAACCAGTATCAATCCTCAATGGCTCATAGTCTTCCTCGTTTGGTTGTATCGGCTCTTCAAGTGCCTGCGGTTGAGACGACGATCCCTGAACAGCGGGTTGCGCGTCTGTTTCGACCCAGTTTGCTGGTGTTGGTGGCACTGTCCCCAGACTTGGTACAGCTGCAGCAGGAACCCTTCGTGGTCGAGGAGCTTCAAACGAATGCTCTGGTGTTGCGCTGCCAGACGCTGTTGTAACAATCCTGCTATTCAAGCTCTGAGATCGCATGCCAGCCGGTGGTGGCCCCGGCGGAGGACCTGGCAAAGGCATACCAGGTTGCCAGCCATTCTCTGGCGATGCTCGACCTATCGATCCAGCAGCTGATGACGATGCAGACGTCCCTGACTGTATATGTCCCGTAGAAGCAGCTCTTTTCGCGGCTGGTGGCCGAACATCGACAAAGGAAGGAACGTGTGGAGAGCTGCTCGCCTGAGGGGTATGTGGCTCGACACCGACAGGCTGTTTCCCTCGCAGGCCGGACAAGCTAAAGAATGACTTATTGCCTGCCAATCCAGAAGCCGACCGATCTCTGTTTCTCGAGGACTGGTTTGGCGGAGGAGGAAAGGCTGGAGACATGGGGATTTGCGGCGAGTTTCTGGCTGAACTTTCGGCAAGTGGCGAGGCAGTGAAGGTCTCGACCATTGGTGAGGCAATCGAAGCTCGTACGGAGTTGTCAGGCGTCCCTGGCGAGTACGGCGGAGGAGGAGACGGCATAGCAGCTGGGAGTGAATTGTGTTAGCTCGATTTAGAAGGCATTGGATCCGCACACATAGCATAAGCACACGGATGTTGCAATCACTTGCTTAGAGCAGGATTTAAACTAACAACCAACACGATCTCACTACCGGGGCTACAATAAAACGGACACACCTTCCATTCCCGTAACTTGACTTGAGCTGGTCGACGCGGTGCTTTGCCTCTGCTGGAACACCATCTGCGAACCCGAGACCTGGCCTCTGCCGCTCCATTGCCGTGGATTGTAGGGTTCCATGGTGGGCGACCTGGGCGAGTTGATTGCTGGCGAAGGAGGGACCAAACCACCAGGCGGTCGTGGATTGAGGGCACTAGGCGTAGCTGGGGCGTACGGAAATACACCTGGTGAGAGGCGTGCCGCAGAGACAGGCGTAGAGACCTGCGGATTGATCACCCCTTGCCGGCCCAGGAAAGAAGTCGTTATCGAAGGAAGTTGGGCATTCGAGACAGGCCGGCTCGACTGCTGGCCATACGATCCGTCCCCCGACACAGATCCAGCAGGCGCAGAAGCAGACGCGCTTGGGTACAGACCAGCGCCAGGAGAGGTGCTGCCGTGCCTGGGAGAAGGCGGGGGAGGAGGCAGAGGATATTCATACTGTTGGCTCATGGCCGAAGCTCGCGGATAAGCGCGTTGGAGGCGTGACGGGCACGGCCTGCTGGTGCCGTTGGAGACGACCAGGACCTGGCGACACCACAGGCACGGCGCCGGCGGGCTGCAGGGTCAGCGAGTGAGAGGGCGCGTAGACATTAGAAGCACAGTGCTGCCAGACTCGCCCGTCGGCTGGCGACCGTGACTGTGTGCATAATGCTCCACGCTGGGTGCAGAAATGGAGTCGTCGCTATTGTTGGAAGCAGGAGGAACAAGCTCTCACCAAGGCTGCGGCAGGGAGCGAATGGGAGAGGTGTGTTGGTTGGTGCAGACAACATGCGTGCGATGTCGTCCACAGACTCGCCTCCGCTAAGCGCCCAGAATCCCACCAACACCGGCACCTTCCCGGCCGCAGATCTAGCACGTGATATCAAATTCTTACCTCAGCTGCCGACCGCTTCTCACGTATACAGTCAAACCTCTCTATAACAGTAGCGTGGTGATATTATATTTCTATCGTTATAATAAGGTATCGTTATATAGAGATATTACGTATAGTAGTCTTAGTATTTAGCCTACTCTAAAATATAATAATATCTCCTACTATTAAAAGCTAACTATAGCTCTTTATTAGACTACTTTCTTATACTTATTAAGGCTCTATAGCTAGCTGCTATTATAATTATTAGATTGCTCTTTATAGAGCCGTAGCTACTTTAATAAATCGAAGTAGGGTATATATAGGCTCCCTAGGATTAACGTATATAACCGCTCTCTCGCTCTATTAAAAGAGCGATAGAGTACTCTCCCTCTTACCTCGTAGAGCGTAGAGTAATACGCTTCTCCTTTATTATATAGGAACGATATTATAGTTTATATAATAGCGTTTAACTTACTATTTAATCTTACTATTTAGTTTACAATTATACCTAAACCTCTACCTTAAAATTATCTTAATAGTCCACCGACTCTCTCCCTTTAACGAGCTCTAACTAAGGACTTAAGCTTAGTACCCGTACTAAGTAAGATTCTAGGATTAACGTACTAATCCTAATA